>NC_079217.1:50770995-50805995 GCF_029633865.1 Lampris incognitus | reverse complement strand
ATTATTCAATTTTAGCTAAATTTACATTGTGCTTTATTTCTGTCATAAAAGTCTCTTAATTATGAATATCTGAAGAAGTCTTGGTTGTTTAGTGCACATTTTTGTTTCAGCTCCTGGAAACTCATAACATTCCACCCTTTATTACTGTACATAATGCGTTATACCACTTGGAATCCACTGTCCGAACCTCTGGTCAAGAGTGATTCTCTTGATGTTTTCATGTGGATTTCGGTTACTAGGTTTGGTCCTTAAGCTTACTGTGTACTTAAATTAAGACTCAGAGACTTATTTAAAGACTTAAAGACATTCTAAGGGATAATGTTAAATGTACAATCTACCACAATCCACACACAAAAGCGGCCAGCTGGAGATCTTACAACCAAAACCTCAGCAAAAGGCAGGTTGAACATCTTGTGAATATGCAACTCACTCTCTTTTCAGAGCTCTGTGATGTATCAGGCACGTAGCCCCAAGCCCCCACTACTTACAGAAGAAAAGTCTGCTTTTTGGAGGACGTGAGAGAACACAGAAGAACATTTGGCAGAACTCATTTGCAATACCTCTCCTCCTACCTCTTTTTTTCTTCATGTGTGTTTTGTTTTACCTCTCACTTTTCAAATCCTCCTTCCACTCATCCTTACATCGCTTGGCTCCACTCCCTGAGGGTTAACTTACACTCGATCAGCACTTATGGACATGCAATGCACAATATATCAAACGACATGAAGATGTCAAGTTCTGTCTACTAAGACATGATGAAAAGATGCAATCCCAAGGTGGCAACAACTCTGGCCTTCTAAATCAGCTACTCCATCAAACCAGGCCCTTTTATGTGACTTAACAGAATTCTGGATGTTTAAAATACTGATGAAAGCACCAAGTGAGGGTTTCCTTATGTCAGAAAGCACTATTCAACAACGGTTGCTAAGAATGTGTTGGGCAACATAAACATTATCAAAAAACGAACCCTCCATTTCCCTTGATCCATCTCTCGCTCCCTTTGCTTTTTTACATCAAGGATTCCCATCTCCATCACCCCTCCCATGCCTATCTTCCCCGCTGTCTGTCTCCACATGAGACACAGCTGGTACAGCCCAAAGGGATGAATCTAGTCCCTAATTATCACCAGCCAACAGAACATCCTTCACATCGTTCTCTCTCTCTCTCTCTCTCTCTCTCTCTCTCTCTCTCTCTCTCTCTCTCTCTCTCTCTCTCTCTCTCTCTCTCTCTCTCTCTCTCTCTCTCTCTCTCTCTCTCTCTCTCTCTCTCTCTCTCTCTCTCTCTCTCTCTCTCTCTCTCTCTCTCTCTCTCTCTCTCTCTCTCTCTCTCTCTCTCTCTCTCTCTCTCTCTCTCTCTCTCTCTCTCTCTCTCTCTCTCTCTCTCTCTCTCTCTCTCTCTGTCTCTCTCTCTCTCTCTCTCTCTCTCTCTCTCTCTCTCTCTCCCCTACTCACACAACATCCTCCCTCTCTTACAGTCCTAAAGTAGACTGGATTCCCCACAGAGAAGAGAGCATATTCTAACTAATGAGCAGAGTTCAACTTCTTCCTCCACCCCCCCCTCCCTTCCATCCATCCTTCAAATCCCTAGACAGAGGCAGCATGGAGAAACAGAAATAGGGGTTATCAGAAGGGAATAAACTTTTGATAAGAAGTCAGAACACACACACACATGCACACAAGCACACACACGCACGCAAGCACACACACACACACACACACACAAACATAAACAAAACCAACTAAGCAGTGTCTATACAGTAAATGTGCTTGAACATGATTGTCGGTGTGTGTGGATGGTGGGGATGGTAGTGGAGGATGACACACAAATGAGTCGCACCCATGCAAGACAAAAAAGAAGGGGGATGAAATATAGGGGGGAAAAAGCATTTTGAGTTTGTGTATAGCAAGGGATCCTGAGATGCAGTGAAGCCAACTGGAGAAAGTTATCTAGTTTGAGAAGTTGGTGTGGCGAGAGTTGAAAGGAGGATAAATGCAGCCTGGAGGAGATATGAAACCCTGCAGGACTCCTGTCCTGCCTCCCTGAATGCCACTGGTGGTCATATTAAAATAGCACACACACACACACGTGCGTGCGTGAGCACAAAAGAAAACGCACACATGTGCGCGCACACACACACCTGCATGGAGGTGGTGATTTCCTGTAGGGCAGAGTCTGCCTCCTGTTGTTTGGTCTTCAGCAGTGTACTCTGCTCTGCTGCCCGCCTCTTTAATTCATCGACGCATGCCTTTGCCTCGTTCAACTTGGACACGCCAGCCTGAGGACACAAACAGCCAATCATATCAGCCACTGATAAGAAAAAACTATAAAGCATAATCTAAGCAAAATAAATATTTAATTCAACACATGTTGATAACAAGGTGTCTCAAAGCAGATGTGCACCAGAAAAAAAATTGTGCACATATTGTCGCTGTTTGCATGCACATGCTCTCTTGTTGGTCTATGTAATACTATGTGCACAATACTGTACCTGCAGGTGCTGCTGTCTGGTTATGAGCTGGCTCTGCTTGCTGCTATATATTGCTGTATGCACATGCAGAAAGGCCATGTACTGGCTGGGAGTTGCACCATGTTCTCTACATGACTCATGGACCATATGGAACAGACGGCAAATATCCCCATGGCAAGAACCTGTTGACAGAGGAAGTTCAAACAAAACAGAGGGCTCGGTTGGTGGATTACGACTTTGGCCACACACAAATTGTGAATCAGAGGACTTTATATAGCATTTGAAAGCAGGACAATAATCCATGTGGAGGGCAGCTTGACTTTACTTTCATGTCTTAATCCACATGCCACACTGAGCAGCGGTCCCAGATGTCCGTGAAAGTCGGGAAATTGGGAAAATGTAAGTGTGTTAAAAATAACATCAAAATATTCATTTGAAAATCAAACGGTACTCAAGATAAAGATTTTTATTTTTTTTCTAAAAGAATATGAGAGTGTTTGTAGACTCCTACCTGAACTACTTCTCTGTTTGGCTTTCTCCCCTCCATTCCTCTCCCCTTCTCCCTCCCCCTCCATCTTTGCAAGCAGAAGCTCAGGAATCTGGAGTGGTATAGGTTTACTTAAAAGGCGTCTCAAAGTACAGTAAAATATTATTTGTATAATCATCAATAATTAACTATAAATTATAATGTAAAACTGATTCCTCCTTCTTGCCCTATTGCTACCTTCTTCATGCTGCTGTCTGACCATCCATCCATCCACTGGACAGAACACTTGCGGTAGAGGGCTGGGTTGCTCTCGCAGTTGATGGTGAAGCTGGAGTTGGTGCATTCCATGATCAAAACAATGTGGAGATTCTGCTGGATCCCTGAGAAGCATGGCGGGGTAGTGTGTATGAATGTGTATGCGTGCATGCATGTTTGTGTGTGTGTGTGTGTGTGTGTGTGTCATTCCAATCCCCCCAGATTGGAATGAAAACAAGAAAGTGTGAAGAAAGAGGGGAGTGGCAAATGGAAGAAAATGATAAGTAGATAGAGAGAGACAGATGGACCAAAGCAACAGACAGACAGACAGGCAGACACACTAATAGAGAATGATGTTTAGATAATGTTGACAGATGGATGAATGGATGGTAGATGGAAGGATGGATGGAGCAGCAAGTGATGAACTGAAATACACACTGTAGAAGAAGTAATTGTAGAGTGGTCCAGTGAATCCATCCTGAGATGCAGGGTCTTTGAGAGTGGCAAGAAGTGGTTCCAATTCCTCTGGAGAATACAGACCAGGGACCTCACCTGATTACACACACACATACACACACATTAGCATTTTATCTCCCTCAGAGTGAATAGTCCAGGATAATATTCATGTTAGGTGTGAGTGTGTGTGTGTGTGTGTGTGTGTGTGTGTGTGTGTGTGTGTGTGTGTGTGTGTGTGTGTGTGTGTGGCTGCCCACAAGGTGTTGTTATGCGTCTAGTGCAGCAGTCTGTAGTTGGAGGGAAGATGCATGTGTTCTTCCAACCTGCTTGCTACCCCCCTGCCCTTAGCTCGTTGCCACTGGCTAGCTCAGGTGGCGAATAGGGAAGCATTCTAGCATATAAGCCTTCCCTTGCCAGTACATAGCCTCTCCTTCACCAAGACTCCTGCCAGGCCTCCCCGTGGCCAAACATGGTAACTGGGGTCTTGCGGCCCCAGGCTAATTTGGCAGGGGATCTCGGCGCAGCCATGGGCCCCAGAGATATGGTGTGCAGGCCTGCCCTGGTGGACATGCCCTAGCACCTGTCAACCACTGACCCGCTGCCTTGTGGGTGAGTCTGGGAAGACACAAGGCTATGGGCGCTTACCCCCAACAGAAAAGCAAGCTGTGGCAGAATGCTTTGAGGTGGTTTCCGAAAAACTGGATTTCTGGCAGCGTCCTGCAGTTGTGAGGAGGTACCGGTCATCGACGGGTCCCCCTTGCTATCGAAACCAACTCCTCTACAATCAGGTCAGTGACGTTGGGAGAAGCGCACCCCCCATGCCATTTTAAAAATCATCTCTGCGCAGGTATCTTCTGCTACCTGAGTCCCCAACCTCACAAAGTCTGGTGGCGATGGGGTACCGAGTGACGAGAGCAGGTCCGAATGAGCTGGGAGCTCTTAGTTGGTACTCTGCACGCCAGCAGCACAGGTCAACAGTTGTTAGCAGCTGGGATTAAGGTGCAGCTGTTTCCGGCAGACCTCTGTGCGCCTGAGCAGCCCTATTTAGAGACTGCACTGCTCACCCTATTTGGGGAATGGCCTAGAAAAAGTGGCCCAAAAATTGTCCACTCAACACTGTGCCTGGGCAGGAAACCACACCTGCCAAGCCATTCCACTATGGGGTCGAAAAACACACACTATAACACTAAGAACTGTAGCATGGAACATAAGGACACTCCTGGACATCAGCCATGGTACAGACAGACCTCAATGCAGAAGAGCACTTATTGCCAGCGAGCTGAAGTGCTATTGTGTGGCTGTGGCGGCACTCAGTGAGACCAGGCCCTTTGAAGAGGGCTCGCTCAACGAAGTAGGAGAGGGCTATACATTCTATCGGAAAGGATGCCCCCTAGGAGGTCAAAGCATTCATGGAGTTGGTTTTGCAATCAAGAACAGTCTCTTACCCACACTCCAAGAAACACCAGTGGGCATTAGTGAACGGCTGATGACTCTCGGCATACCCCTCGCAAAATGGCAGTACATCACCTGGATAAGTGTCTACGCACTACGCCACCCGGACACCCTTGCTTGGTGATTTTAATGCACGAGTTGAGAAGAATATGCAAAATTGGAATGCAGTGATTGGCACCCATTGCATTGGAAAAGTCAACCCCAATGGCGTAAGATTTCTTAGTCTGTGCTCAGAACATCACCTCACCATCACAAACACTATTTTCCAACAAAAGAATAAATACAAGGCATCCTGGATGCATCCCAGATCCAAACACTGGCACCTGCTTGATTATGCTATCGTGAGGCGGGCTGATCTTAAAGGCGTGCTCCTTACAAGAGATATGTGTGGAGCAGACTGTTAGACAGACCACCGTATGATCCTGACAAAAGTCAGAGTGAATGTCCGACCCTTGAGACGCCAATCTGGGCCACAAAAGAAACCACTCCACTGTGCCAGACTCTCCAACAGCGACACCCGAAACACCTTCCGTCATTCTCTAGCCAACAAGTTAGTTGATGTTGAACAACTGATCAACTCAGAGTCTGGGATGGATGAGAAGTGGACCTCTCTGAGCACCGCTCTCTTTGGCAATGCAGCCCATTCAGTTGGCTTAAAAACCAAGAAACATCAGGGCTGGTTTGATGACAATGCCAGAATGATCTCCACCTTCCTGGACAACACACATAAGGCACACAGAGCTGCCCTCAGCAACCCACTATCCCAACCTCTCAAGAAAAAATGGCAAGACCTCCGCTCTGTGGCCCAAGCAACTCTGCAGAATCTGCAAAATGAGTGGTGGATTTTGAAAGCCAACGAAATCCAGGCTCATGCAGACAGGAACGACATGCATGGCTTCTATGATGCAGTTAAGACCACCTGTGGCCCCAGAAACTGCTCCCTGGCACCTGTTAGGTCTGCTGATGGAAAATCTTATCAAGGACCAGGCCCTGTTAGTGGAGAGGTGGGCCGAGCATTTTAACACCCTGCTCAACCAGCCCACCCCAGTGAACTCAACTATACTGGCAGAACTCCCTGAACAGCCTATCTTGCAAGATCTAGACCTCCCTCCATCTTTCAAAGAAATCCTACATGTAGCCAAGACCCTGAAAAACAACAAAACCTTGCACCTGATAACATTCCAGCTGAAATCCTCAAGGAAGGAGGCTACCTCTGTACGAGGACACTGTATCTCTACATCCTTGAGGTATGGAGTCACGAGTGTGTCCCCCAACAGTGGAAAGACACCAACATTGTGACTATTTATAAAAACAAAGGAGACAAATCCATCTGCTCCAACAGTAGGGGTATTTCACTACTGGTCATTGCTGGAAAGGTCCTAGCCAAGATCATGCTCCGCAGACTATCACTCACAATAGCCGAACGACTCATACCAGAGCCACAATGCAGCTTCCAAAAGGATAGAGGGACAGTTGACATGATTTTTGTCACACGCCAGCTCCAGGACAAATGCTGGGAACAGCACAAGGATTTATACATTGCATTCATAGACCTCTCAGAGACGTTTGATGTAGTTAACCGGGCCCTGCTGTGGCAAGTCCTGAAGAAATTTGGATGTCCACCCAAGTTTCTCACCATCCTTGGACAGTTTCACTCAGGAATGATGGCCCGAGTGGTAGTGGAGAACCACAGTTCTGAGCCCTCTGGTGTGCAGACTGGAGTCAGACAAGGCCGTGTGCTAGCCCCAGTCCTGTTCAATATCTTCTTAGTCTCTGTTACAACACTGTTACGAAGGAGGTTGGAGAAGCAGGCTGGAGTCACCATTGACTTCAGGCTCGATTGTAACCTATTCAATATCAGGTTTCAGGCAACCACCAAGTTGACCTCTGAGAACATCATTGAGCTACAGTATGCCGAGGATTGTGTCCTGGTAGCTCACACACCAGAAGCCCTACAAAACACTCGGTTGGCAGTTGCAACTGCATACAGGAGAATGGGACTGATCATCAACACCCAAAAGACAGAGGTAATCTGTCAGATGAGTGCCAGCCTCCCAAGCTACCCAACAACCTTCACAGCAGAAGGGCAACAGCTGGCCACTGTTTCTGCCTTCAAATATCTGGGAAGCATACTATCTGACACCTGCACAATGGATGAGGAGATCCAGCACTGCCTTAAACAAACCTCAAAATCTTTTGGTCGTCTAAGGAGAAAGGTTTTCCAGAACAGCAACCTCAGTCTCCACACCAAAGTGCTTGTTTACAGAGCAGTGTGCATCTCCACACTACTCTATGGATGTGAGTCATGGACCATCTACAGCCACAATCTCAGAAGCCTGGTGACCTTCCAAGTGAGATGTCTCCAGAGTATTCTCAGCATTACTTGGGCGGATAGAGTGCCACACACAGAGGTGTTGGAACGGGCAGGCAATTGCAGTGTGGAGTGTACCCTAAACCACCATCAGCTTAGGTGGCTTGGGCATGTCATTTGCATGCCCAGTCAATGACTCCCACTTAAAGTCCTCTACGGCCAACTACACCTTGATCAACGCACTGCTGGTGGGCAGAAGAAGCTTTTCAAAGACCAAATGAAGACCACACTGAAAAGATGCCAGATCAACCCCTCTTCCTTGGAGGAACTTGCCTCCTGCCGTACCATCTGGCACTCTCACATCTCACAGGGAGTGAAGTATATGGAAAACCAGTACACACAACACCGTGTAGCAAAGCGTGCAAAGAGGCATGCTTGCAAAGCTACCCCTGCCCCCCCCCGCCCCACTTTTACATGCCCAGTCTGCAACCGCAACTGTGCATCCAGTATTGGACTATTCAGCTACCAAAAAACTCACAAATAGGATAAGATGGTCATCATCGGATACGATGGACAACCGGCAAGCAAGAATGTTAGGTGCGGCATTGCACCATAAATATTTGGTCACTTTTCCATTATGACAAATCATACAATTAGAAGAATACAAACATTGTGTACATACCTGATGATAACAGGCTATTTACCATCTCCAAGAAAGCAGGATGAACAAACTGATAATCTTCAAGCAGCAGAACCACCTGTTGGCCCTCAATGCCTGCCAGCTGCATCACCTACACAAACAAACACACACGCAAGAACAAATTCACACACCCTTCAGAGGTTATACTGCAACATGACTGCTGGGATAGGGTCCAGCATCCCCGCGACCCTGAGAGCAGGATAAGCGGTTTGGATAATGGATGTATGGATGGATATTTCCCTTAAACTTAGCACCAGAATGGCCCAATGCAAAGCAGTTAGCTCCAGGTGCAGACTCTAACATGAAGTTAGCCCCACTGATCAATAAGCATATGGGGCAGAAAAAAAGGAATTGAAGACTCTCTCTCTCACCATTTTGAGGTCATTGTTGAAATGTTTGAGAGAGTAACTGCGGGAGATCTTGGGCGTGTGGAGTGTGTATCCATGCATGTGTGACACGAGACATGTGGCTGTCCGCCGGCCGACTCCACTTCTTCCAGCCAGAAGCAGAGAACCACCAGGTTGGCTCAGGACCCGATCCACCCTGGAGACAAAGTCAAACACCTCCCAGAACAGGAGGAGGTCCAGCTCCTTGTTATCACGACTGTACAGGACCACACCCTGGAGAGTAAGGGAGGCGAATACAAAAAGAGTGGTGAAAATATACACAAGTAGTCTTTCACACAAGCAAATGAACAGAACTAAGACATGCGAATAACCACAAAGTAACATCCAAGCGTAAATTAAAAAGAAAAGTGAAAGGAAAACCCACAGACAAACACCCAGTATATTTTGTACACATCAAACCCTTTTCTGTTACAGTTACTTTTCTGTTCTGTACTGTTCTGCTACTGTTTCTGTTCTATTACAGTCTAAATTAAAAATGTATTCTGACTTTTTTGTTATTGATCTATACATAAATACAATATTAAGGTGGCTTTCACTGTTAATCTATACTTTTCGACATCTTGAATAAAAATCAAAATGGTGGAATACCAAAAAATGTCCTGTCCTTTTGCAGTAACACTAAAATTACATATTTAAATTTGAATGCCATGGAAATGTCAGAATGATGGTGGCTGCAGCCACCCATTTTATCAGGGAGCGCATCAGAAACAGGGAGCACAATATTTGCAAAGAAAGAGGGAGCAAGGAATGAGGCCAAATACAAGTAAAATTTAGGGATAAAAAAAACCTACAGGTACTACAGAACACCAACAGCCATTGATTGGTCTGACACTTTTGAAATAAGATGATATCTGTGATATTCCTCCCGATAGAGCAAGGCTTTGACTCTATCAGCTCTATCCATCTACTGGGAACAGCGGTAGCAGATATTACTGGTGGAAAATGTAAAAACATTTTTTTAAAAAGATGCGTTGAGAATGTTGGTTTTTCCATCGAGACAATGACCCTGAACATATGGCAAAATCAATAAGAATTTGACAATCTCTGGTGACCAATCCATGACCAAGAATTAAATCCCAATGAAAAATCTTTGGAATTCCTTAAAGATAACCATTTACAGATGAATTCCACTGAGTATATTCAAAAAACAGATCAAACAAATACAGATGCAACCAAGATTTAACACTGTGACTGCTGTCAAAAATATTCCAAAAAATTGGGGTGTCAGGGTGGGGTGGCAGTCTATTCTGTTGCCCACCAACACGGGATCGCCAGTTCGAATCCCCATGTTACCTCCGGCTTGGTCGGGCATCCCTACAGACACAATTGACCGTTTCTGAAGGTGGGAAGCCAGATGTCGGTATGTGTCCTAGTCGCTGCACTAGCGCCTCCTCTGGTCAGTCGGGGCATCTGTTCGGGGGGGAAGGGGAACTGGGGGGAATAGTATGATCCTCCCATGCACTACGTCCCCCTGACGAAACTCCTCACTGTCAGGTGAAAAGAAGCGGCTGGCAACTCCACATGTAACGGAGGAGGCTCCGCAGCCCTCCTTGGATCGGCAGAGGGGGTGGAGCAGTGATCGGGGATGGCTCGAACAAGTGGGGTAATTGGCCAAGAAAAATTGGGGGGGGGGGGGGAAGGCGGAAAATCCCAAAAAATAAAACAAAACAAAACAAAACATATATTTCATAAAATTCGTGACTCGGAGGGTTAAGGAATTATTTATATCTAGTTTTTCTACATATCAATCTTTATACATGTACCAAAACCTTACTTTTATGTTTTACTTTATCATTAAAGGGTATTTTACATTGAATGTAATTAAATAATAGTTAAATCAATTTGAATTCAGGTGACAATGCTGCAAAATAAAGAAAAAAAGTCACTTAAATGCTGAATGCTTTCTAAAGGCACTGTTTATGATATGATAAGTACAACAACCAACCTGACTGCATGACCCAGAGTACACAAACACAAACTCAGACAAGCATGAATATGCACAGAGTGGAGGTAGGGAGGACTTGGGCTCCTGTCCTTTTATGTTCCAAGTCAAAAGCGTCCGTTTCAGGTTAAAAGGTAAGTATCATTATCTTAACCTAGCTCTGAAATGTCATATTTCACAACCTATTGCGTTAAACTTGTTAAGTTCCATTGATGCTGTTAAATGGGTCATTCCATCAAAGTTATCATCAATGGTATCAGCTAATCTATTATCAGCAAAATACATATTTGGAACTAATAAATGAAATGTCAACACTGGTTTTGACGAACTGATTGGGTCAAGATTGTTTAACTGACAGTCTTGATGCATGATCAACAATCCAGGTGTAGAATCTCAGAAAAGTTGAATCAGTTCATCTGGACACAAGATTTAGTGGGATAAACGTTTCGTCACTCTCTAAGTGAATTTGTCAGTCTCAGCTTACTGCAGGTATCCCCAAACTTATAAACAGCATACTCCATAATGACAGAAACCAGCACTCTAACATAGGTCTCATATGCAAATTGCCATGTCCACTAATTACAATGGCCATGTGTACTTTTCACAGAGAATTGGGGAATAGCTGAAATCACAGTGCTGTGAGATGGCGACAGATGCACTCTTAGTGCCCCTCCTCGGGTCAGGGATTGTCGTATCCTCTTCATGTAAATGGCCTCTAACTCCCCATTCAAGAGAGAGACGGATGCCAGACACAAGCCGACGATGTGGACAAGTGGTTGAAGAATTTGTCTGACAAACAACTCACCCAGGCAGAGAAATACATTCTTGCTGTGGGGCTGAATTTTGCCATGACGCCCATGAATCAGTGATCCGTAACAACCACATCACGAACCTGGAAGTGGAGCAACTGCAGACCAAAGTTTCAGCCTGCCTCAGCAATGTGAAGCCACTACCGCCCAACATACTAGAGAAAGAGGAATGCACTCACGACTCTCAGTAAGGACAATAACATCATCCTTCTGGTGGACAAAGGTAGCTGCACTGTATTATTACATAAGATAGACTATCATGAGAAAGTTATTAAGTTACTTAGCGACATAACACATCCTTGATATGGAGGGACACTCATTTGAATGGGGAGTCAAACAGGCAATCTACGTGAAGAGGTAACAACCATCCCTGAACCAAGGGGGGACTAAGAGTGCATCTGTCACCATCTTACAGCACTGTGGTTGCAGCTATTCCCCAATCCTCTGAATAGTACATGTAGCCATTCTAAATTAATGGTCATAGTAATTTACATATGAAACAGGTGTTAGATCTCTGGTTTACAATACAATACAATACAATACAGTCAAAGAAAGTTGAATCAGTTCATGTGGATACAATGTTTATTGATAGAAATGTTTCATCACTCATCTAAGTGACCTCTTCAGTCTAAAGACTTTAGACTCATCTAAGTGACCTCTTCAGTCTAAGTGATGAAACATTTCTATCAATAAACGTTGTATCTAGATGAACTGATTCAACTTTCTTTGATTTTCTTACTTGGATTATTGTGCATGCATAAAGACAATGCAATACAAAAAACGTTACTAATCCCGCAAGGAGCAATTTGTTTGCAGCAGCTTGTTGCACACAAAACAGTAACATGCAAACAAACAAATAACACAATAAATAACACTCCAGGGAGCTAAATGTGGAATATAATCCACAAGACCTATAAGTAATTAATGGGAATGAATGATTTAGAATAGTTAGTTTTACAAGCAGTTCAAACATAACAACGCCCTGATGGCAACAGAGAATATTCCCTAGCAAGAACATGTCCAGAAGAAGCCAACACACTTCCTGCTTTCTAGAGGGTTTGTTGGTTGCAAAATGAATTCAGATTTCTTTGTTTCACTTCAGTGATCTTAGAACAAATTTTAACAACGCTGTTCATCAGGCTGTTTGTCTTTTACCATGAGCCCATGAAACCAGCAGATAAAAGAAAAACTCAGAAGACTTTCAATAAAGATTGATATAAAAGCAACTGAGGATGACGAGACTGATGGAAAAGGAATTTAGTTGGTGAAGAACGTGAATTCTCTGTTGCCCATGCTTCACAATAGCCTCACTGGTTGCATCAAATTTAAGGTGATTGATCATCAATAAAAGTACCCAAATATTTGTATGATGTAACCATTTCTGAACTTTCTTTATGTATGATACAATCTTTGGCTGCATCTCTGGCCACTCATCTAAAATCAATAATCAGTTCCTTGGTTTTAGAACGATTTAAAGTACCCCTCCCGGCACATTTTAAAGTTGAAAAATACTCTGAGATTATTATTTGTTTTTTGGATTTTTCCCCCTTTTCTCTCCAATTGGATCCGGCCAAATATCCCACTCTTCCGAGCCATTCCCGTCACTGCTCCTCCCCCTCTGCCGATCCGGAAGGGCTGCAGACTACCACATGCCCCCTTCGATACAGTGGAGTCGCCAGCTGCTTCTTTTCACCTGACAGTGAGGAGTTTCACCAGGGGGACGTAGTGCATGAGAGGATCACACTATTTCCCCAGTTCCCCCTCCCCCCTGAACATACCAGAGGAGGCGCTAGTGCAGCGACCAAGACACTGAAGCAAATTTGTAATTTGTGATATTGGGCTATATAAAATTGACTTGACTTGACTTGACATACCCATATCCGGCTTCCCTCCTGCAGACAAGGCCAACTGTGTCTGTATGGACCCGACCAAGCTGGAGGTAACACGGGGATTCGAACCGCCCATCCCCGTGTTGGTAGGCAACGGAATAGAATGCTATGCTATCCGGACGCCCATTAATAAAGTAAATAGAAAAACCTCTGAAAAGAGGCTGGAAGCACATCTACTCTTTCTCCCTCATCAAGAAATTCATGATATATGAATATGCAAATATCACAGGCCTTGTGCCCTGCCCATATCCACTGCTTGCTCTAGGCTGACCAGTGAAAGAGCGGTGCACATCAAGATGGCTAGCATAGAACAAACATAGGGGAGATTCAGCCATGCATGAAATCCAGACTCAGACTCTGGAGATTCAGCCATACATGTTTGAGCTTCAGTCAGACCCAGACTCAGACTCTGTTGTGCTTCAAAATTGGCAACTAGCAGACATATCAGAATGGCAACTGCAGTTAGCATATTCTATTTGTTTATGTTGTTTGTTAGCTTGTAACAGGCAGTGGCTGACACAGTACAATAATATCTGTTACAGGGTGTTCACATTGTTATGTTGTTTTTACGTAATTATATACCAGAGGTCTAATCAAAGCATTCAGAAAGATATATTATGTCTGGCTGAGAGTTTTATATTATGTGTAATATCTATTTATCTTGATTAGCCAACCAAGTTTGCCTGGGAACTGCCTCATTGGCAGTAGTCTAAAATTCAATACTGCTGGAACATCAGGGCGAGGTGACCCACACCAGAGGAGGGACTCCCCCGCCACTGACAGCTCCCAACACCACTGCTGTAGCCCTTGGAGCACACAACGATGGACACTTTTAGTGGTGCCGCCAGAGCAGGGGGGACCCGTGCGAGCCCGTTCAGGATTAAGGTTCAGACTAGAAGAGGTTTACATTGCACACCACACCATTTGTTGAGGTGAAAAATGATGCACCTTGGGGCCACCGTTATTGTTTCATATGGCTGAACTTAGAAACATTAATAAAATTTTATAATATGTATTTAACTATTACTAAACAATTAACAACAGCTAGCAAAAAGTTGATAGTTGATGTTATTTATAAGTCACAAAGGAAACATGTTACTTGCGGAAAGCTTTCATTTGATTGTTGGTTGAGTAAAAGAAATACATAAATTACACAATGACTCCTACTCACTGTCGCAGTCCAAGGATAAATGTCTCAGCATCAGACTTCAAAACTAATTTCTTGTGAAAACCAAGTAACTTTTGCATTAGGTTATGGAAACACTCCTCACTGAAATGAACATTGCAGATACACAGTCCCTTCAGATTTGTAGGCATGTGAGCCCGATATCTAATAATAATAATGAATTTTATTTAAAGGTGCCTGTGATGGACGGCGGTCTGTCCAGGGTGTCTCTCTGCCTGCCACCCAATGACTGCTTGGATAGACTCCAGCTTCCCTCGACCCTGCATAGGATACGTGGTTTGGATAACGGATTGATTTAAAGATGCCTTTCATGACACTCAAGGTCACCTTACATCAAATACAATAAAACAAAGCAGTAAAAAACATTTGCGCAATCAACAATAAAATACAAAATAAGCAATAGAGCATAGATCAGCAGGAGTTAAAAAAGGATGAATTTGATGTTGTTAATGCTGTTAAAGTGAGTATGCTAGTTTAAAAGGTGGGTTTTAA
Source organism: Lampris incognitus (assembly GCF_029633865.1). Lineage (NCBI taxonomy): Eukaryota > Metazoa > Chordata > Actinopteri > Lampriformes > Lampridae > Lampris > Lampris incognitus. Next base: position 50,791,142 of record NC_079217.1, on the reverse strand, counting down.
GAGCAGTTTTGAATTCTGTAATGGATTTCAGTATGCAGATGTGATGGGGAATGGAATTCCAAAGTTTGGGTGCAGCATAGGAGAAAGCCCTGGCACCCATTGAGGTTGATGGCTGGTAGTGTCAATAAACCTGCTGGCGAAGACCGCAAGAGTGAGATGGAGTGTAAGTCTGAAGGAGGTCTGTGAGATAAGCAGGGGATAGATTATGAAGCGATCTGAATGTTATTAATAAAATGTGAAAGTTAATCCACTTTGACACAGAAAGCCAGTGTAATTGAATCAGCAGGGGAGAGACATGTTCAGTGGACTTTGAACATGTAATAATTCGTACTGCAGAGTTCTGGATGAGTTGAAGTCAGTGAAGAAGTTTGTTGGGGATGCCTGCCAGGATTGCATTGCATTAGTCAATGTGTGATGTGACCAAAGCATTGACTAAGACTTCCGTGGAGTGCTGCGTTAAAGCAAGGCATAGTCTGGAGATGTTTTGCAGATGGAAAAAGGCAAACCAGGAGACATTGTTTACATGTCTGGAAAAGGAAAAGTTACTATCTAGGCTAGCACCAAGGCTCTTAGCCTAAGAGGAGACAGGTATGGTGGCTCCAGAAATTGTGAGTGAGCAAATATCAGTTTTTGAGAGTTTAGAGTTCGTGCGAATGTGGAGTAGCTCAGTTTTACTACTGTTGATTTTCTGATAATTGTTAGCCATCCATATCTGTATATCATGGAGACAAGCATAGAGGGTACTAAAGGGGAGAGTGGAAGTGGGCTTAGGTGGACACATAAAGCTGTGCATCATCATCTTAACAGTGGAAATGGATACCATAGTGCCAGAAGATGTTAAGAGGGGGCAGGTAAATAATTAACAGGCGTGGCCCCAACACTGAACCCTGTGGAATTACATGAGGAACTATCAAACTTTCTGACTGGTAATTCTGAATTTGTGCAAATTGTGTCCTGTCTGTAAGGTAGGACGCAAACCACTGATACACAGTGCCCAAAACTCCAATGCTAGCCAGATGATCCTTGAGGAGCTGATGGAATGTAGTATCAAAGGCTGTGGTGAGGTCAAGGAGGATGAGGATAGAGAGTAGACCGGAGTCAGCTGCACGAAGGAGGTCATTAGTGATTTTAAACAGGGCTGGTTCTGTGCTATGTTTGGGGTGAAAGCCAGATTGGAATTGTTCAAAGAAATCTGGAGCTAAGATGCAACTACCGTTTCAAGGATTTTTGGAGATGAATGGTAAACTGGAAATGGGCTGGTAGTTGTTTTGGTCATTAGAATCTAAACTAGATTTTTTTCAGAGTTGGTCTGATTAAGGCAACCTTCAGTGAAGGGGGAACTGTACCAGTGGACAGAGAGGAATTGATGTTTTAACTATGGTTGTGTGAATTGGATCCAGGTGATATGTGGAGGTGCTTTGTAATAAGTTCAAAAACGTGATTTTCAGTTGGAAGACTGAAGTCACAGAGGACAGTGGATGGGGACAGTTTCATGTGCTTGCTGACGATAAGTCAGTCTGCATGATACCAACAGAGACTTACTTCTCATGAATGGTACTAATTTTGGAGTTGAAAAACTTAAAAAAACACACAGCATTGTTCTTTAGAAAGGTTACTGCTCATATTGGTTTTAGGTGGGTTTAGGTGCCGTTTCACTGTGGAGAAGAGTTCTAGTATTCCCTTCAACTGTACTGATGATATGATATTTTACGTTTTAGCTGTCGAAAGAGCATTTTTATAATGAAGTATATGATCCAAATACATTTGTTTATGAACAGCAAGTCCAGTATTGGTGCAAAACCTCTCAAGGCACCGACCTACAGCCTTGAGCCGACGTAGTTCAGGTGTGTACCAGGGAGTAGTATGGACAAATGAGACAACCTGTGTTTTCAGGGAGTCTAAAGTATCAAGTGAAGAAGATAAACTATCATTGTGGTAGTCCATAAAATCAGGGAGTGAGGAGGAGGGAGCAGGAATGGGGTTCGGGGTAATTAAACTGCTGAGATCATCTAGATTAACATATCTAATGTTGTGGTATGATATGGTACAATGCACCCTTGATTTACTGAGCAGTAGGTTGGTGTTAAATAACAGCTTTATGGTCAGAGATGGGTAGTTCAGCAGAGGTGATGTTATATGGTGCAATGTCAGAACAGCAAACTAAGTCAAGGATATGACCCTTGGTATGGGCTGTAAAGTTGACTTACTGTGTTAGAGCAAAGCAATCTAACAGTGCTTTAATACATTTAGTGAACATATTGTCAGTGTTATCAAAATTAACATTTAAATTCTCCATTAAGATTATATTCAGAGACATTGCACTGAGGGGGGTTAAAACTGTCGAGAGTTCAGTAATAAAAATATTCAATGCCTTAGGTGGTCTGTACAGAGCGGCAACAATGATGGATGTAGGTCCATAGAGCTTAACAGCCAGCAGTCCAAAGGAAGATTGATCAGGTAGCGAAAGTGGCATTAGTTTTATACTATTGCAATAAATCAGCGTGAGGCCACCTCCTCTGCCTGAAAACTGAGGTTTGCATAGAAAAACAAATCCTGGCGGAGTTGCTGAATTTAGCAATAGCAAGTCATTGTGTGACTGCCAAGTTTCTGTGAGACAGTAGTCCACAGTTTGTGTTCTGTGATGAAGTCATTGACTAGAAGGCCTTTGTTGGTGATAGATCAGATATTGTAGAGGGCAAAATTATGACAGGTTGTGTGCATATAAACAGCTGATATTAACTAGCAGAGTTAGCACACTGTGGTCTAGATGCTGGTTGCATCATAATATGTCGTGTGGATGAGAGGCCCGGTGCCTAATAATAGTCTGTATGGGGAAAACTCCCAGTGAGAGGGTTAATGACAGATGAGGCCAGCAGGTGGACCTAGCAGGGGAAACAGTACTGTGGGGTGCTACCATAGGCAGAAACGGAGGTTCTGGGGGGGAAGCGTGGGATGTAAACAGTCAGTCATGTGGAGAAGACTGTATGGCATGCTGCAGGTTAGCCGACAGCATTCGGCTACCCAGGCTGTTGGGGTGGACTCCGTCAATTCTTATGATGTAGAAACCAACCTATATTGTGAGCGCTGTAGATGGAGATGAGCCACGTGTACGGCTAAGGATTCTTCGGAAATGCCCCGCTCCACAAACCAGTGTCAGAATAGGACCTGAAAAAAAAGGACTTTCCACAAGTCCTTAAAAAGCTGAAAAGGTCATTAAAATCCCTTTTTGGTTAATTCAGACTGCTGAGGAGCTGCATCATTTGTCTTCATATGAATGATCACTCAATTATTGAAGGACGGGAGGAACCGCAGCAGCCCTGGGAGCTTATCCAGGACTGTGGCGCCAGGGAAACAGTGTGTGGCTGCATTGGAAAAACGGATGTTCCCGGTTATGAAATCCGCAACTATTCATGCGGCTGGCGAGAAAAGGGGACAAGGAGATGTCAGCTCTAGATTCTTATGGCAGGAGAGTACAAGATCCACACTGTGTGTTGAAACTGCCAACTGGGGATGTGGTGTCCAAGCAAGCAAGTGTTGTGATGAGGCAGCGACATCAGCTCGGAGAATGGATTTCCCTGCCGGCTCCGGAAAAGGAAGACTTCAAGAGCGTCTAACCACGCCCTCTTTCAGGATCCTATGATGGGAAAAAGAGGCCATTACCCAGGATGAGGGCTGTTGTTTTGGCTTCACAGTGGGATGGTGAGCCACCTGAACACTGCTTGTCACTAGTACGGAAGCTGCAGTGTCGGCAGGCGGCATTTTCGAAGAGGGGTCCAGACTGGGACGCGTCAGAACCGCAAGAACATCAGTTGGGTGGACCGGAGTGTCGTCAGACAGGGTCATGTAGTAGTTGGAGAGGCTTAGGCAATGGGGGGGGGCAGCCCCATCCGAGCCTCTCTTGCAACCGCGGACCACCACTTTGGGATGACTGGTGGTTAGGTGTCGAGCAGGAGGATAGCCGTGGACAAGTGGAGGGGTCCCACAAAACTGTGTCCTGGATGGTTGCACTGAGAGGCAATCCATTTGGACTGCCCAGAAGCCATGACCACGAAGCTGGTCAGAAGGGAGTCTTTCTTATGGAGTTCATCAGAAAGCTGTCAAACATCCTCTTCAAGGTAAGCAATCTTTCTATTTGCTTTCTTTAGTAGCACACAGTCCTCACAGCACAATGTCAGCATAATTGTTTGGTTAGCTTAGCCACAGGCTAGAAACAAGCAACATACAGCCCCACACTACAGAATCAGAGGCTTCAGTGCAATCAAGTCAGTGCAGGAGCCGATGATCGAACACAATCCATAAAATAATAATAGAGGCATACCATGAAATCAACTAAAATAATCTAATGGTCCCAAGGAGTTGTTAAGTTATTAGTTATTAAAGTTAAAAGCAAGCAGAGCAACAGATAAACAAATCGTCAGCTGGTAACTGGATTTATAAATAAATTCTAACCATTTCAGCAGTATTGCATGATTCTTTGGTAGATAGTGGAAATTGCTCCAGGGTCCGGTTTACATCCAAAAACTGTACACTCTAACAAGTTTATTGTCAAAACTTTCACTATGCTAATGCAAACTCGCTCTCTGTACTGACAAGTCTGCTCTGCGCAAAAGGCTTCAAGTTTCTTTGCTCGCCCTGCATTCACCTATTAGACAGTGATTGGCTTTCCAAGTTGTGATGTAACAAATCTAGTTTACCCGGGGTACCTTTGAATCTCAGATTTACAGAAGTGCACAGACAGCTCCTTCTCCAGGAGAGGAATGTGAAAACACCGCTCTAGTGACAAACTTTGCAAAGATACAAGTCAGTATAGTCAAAGCCACACATTTTAGGGGACACAAACATAAGAAAAACACATTTTTGATTGGAGGGGTACTTTAAGTCCAAGAAGTTATCACACTAAGAAATAAAATCAGTGAACGCATTCCTGTGGACCGATTCTGAACCTCGGAGAAGGGTCAGCAATGCAGTGTCATCAGAAAATATGAAATAGCTGCCCTCCTAAGTGCTCCTGCATCCATCAGTGTACATAATAAAATGTTTCTGTCATTATGCAACTGTGCTGTTAATAAGGTTGGGAATACCTGAAGTCACCTGAGACTGAAAAGTCACTTAGATGATAGACGAAACATTTCTCCCACTAAAACTTGTGTCGAGAAGAACTAATTCAACTTTTTTGAGAAACCGACTCTCGTGTCTAAATTTGCTCGATAGCTACTATGCTTCTATAGTGAATGTTTTCTTCGTCTTCCTACAATTATTATTTAACTATACATGTAGCTGGCCTACCAAATTAAAATGGGGTAACAGAGAACTAGTAGGCCTAGTTATATAATCAATAGTTATATTTTTTTAAAGTTCAGCACCAGCCATCCTATTAGTCTATGCACAGCCCTGCAGACAAGCATGTTCACACACACACACACACACACACACACACACACACACACACACACACACACACACACACACACACACACACAGTATGTTGCCCCCTAACTGAGTACTCCGTACCTTCTGTATGACCTGTCTGAGGTCAGCAGAGTTCAGTCTTCCAAGCGGTTTACCATGGGGAAGCAGAGACTGGCCTGGGGCCATCACAGCCCCCTCAGACGCACCCCACGTCACATAGAAACCATCTGGAGAGGTAACATATTACAGTTAATTGCAATATGGACAAAAAGGGGAAAAACACTGCATCACAAATAATACAAATATATAGTAATATGCAATAATATATAATATGTAAATAAACTCAACCACTGAGGATACACAAACCAGTGCATTCTTAGTACAGGTTCCAAGCCCAGATAAATGGGGAGGGTTGCGTCAGGAACGGCATCCAGCTTAAAACCTTTGCCAAATCAAATATGCGGATCATAAATCAGATTTCCAGACTGGATCGGTCGAGGCACGGTTACCAACAACTGCCACCGGTACTGTTGGTCAACAGGGTGCCAGTGGAAACTATGCGAGCGGGGGAAGGCATGTCCAGAGGCAGCAGGGAAGCAGGAAGGGTGGGAGTGTGGAGGTGAGAGTCGGAACTTTGAATGTTGGCACTATGACTGGTAAAGGCAGAGAGATGGCTGATAGGATTAAGACAAGGATAATAGATATCGGAGAGTACTGCCTGCGTCATCTGTGGCTGCTGCTTCTCCCTGTCGTAGCCCCCCTTCCCATCCACCCCTGTATGTCAAATCAAATCAAATCAATTTTATTTGTATAGCCCAATATCACAAATTACAAATTTGCCTCAGTGGGCTTAACAGCAACACAACATCCTGTCCTTAGACCCTCTCATCGGATAAAGAAAAACTCCCTAAAAAACCCCTTTAACAGGGAGAAAAAATAGGAAGAAACCTCAGGGAGAGCAACAGAGGAGGGATCTCTCTCCCAAGACGGACAGTGTGCAATGGATGTTGTGTTCACGCAATTTACATAATACAACATTGAAAGAGGATAACAGAATTATAATGAACATAAAATTTATGAAGAACATGATGCACAGGATGCCAAGCAGTGTCCACGTGCCAACGGAGCAGTCCAGGACCCAAGCCACGCGACCAGCATCATCATGTAATAAGAAAAACTTAGGTGAGGAGTGGAAGGGCAGGCAGCATCCAAATGGTGGCCACCATCACCACCATGTCTGTGTTATGTTCATCTGTCGTCTTGTTTCACTCCATTTATTGTCTTTGAGTACTAGAAAAGCACTATATAAGATTGATTCATTATTAGTATTATTATTATTAGTATATATCTTTATGCATGCTCAATAATCCAGGTAGGAAATCACAGAAAGGTGAATCAGTTCATCTGGACACAAGTGCGAAAAAAGTTTCATCACTCATCCAATTGACTTCATCAGTCTCAGCTGACTGCAGGTATCCCCCAACTTGGATACCGGGAGGATTTCCATGACTTGTGTTTTGGGGAAACCCAGCAGAAGCTGGCCAACAGGATGGCACAACTCAGAAGAGCTAACGCATCAGGCCAGGACTCCGCAGTCTACACCCATCTACAGACCAGTGGTCACTCTTTCAATGATAAGGATGTGCACATCCTTGATAAGGAGGAACGCTGGTTTGAACAGAGAGTCAAAGAGGCCATCTGTGTGAAGAGGGAACGACCATCCCTGAACCGGGGGGCAGTAAGGGTACATCTGTCACCATCTTACAATGCTATGATTGCAACTATTCCCCAATCCTCTGTGAATAGTATACATGGCCATTGAAACCCTAGTTAATGGTCACATCTATTTGCATACCAATCGTTGGTTTCAGTTGTTATGCAACTGTGCTGTTTATGCCTTTATGTCTTTTTCCCATAGTGCATCCTGGTGCCATCTCTTCCCCAGGTAAATGACACACATGCACCCAATCCGTCTACATAATGTGAAAGAAAACATGATTCATCAGGCCAGGCCACCTTGTTCCATTGCTCTATGGTCCAGTTTTGATGCTCACATGTCCACTGTACGTGCTTTTGGCTGTGGACAGGGGTCAGCATGAGCACTCTCACTGTTGTGCGGCTACACAGCCCCATATGCAACAAGCTGTGATACACTGTGTCCTGATACCTGTCTATCATAGCCAATATTAACTTCTTCAACAATTTGAGCTACAGTAGCTCTTCTGTCGGATCAGACCAGATGGGCTAGCCTTTGTTCCCCACATGCATCAACGAGCCTTGGATGCCCATGACTCTGTCACCGGTTCACCAGTTGTCCTTCCTTGGACCACTTTTGGCAGGTACTGACCACTGCATACTAGGAACACCCCACAAGATCTGCCGTTTTTGAGATACTCTGACCCAGTCATCTAGCCATCACAACTTGGCCCTTGTCAAAGTCGCTCAGATCCTTACGCTTGCCCATTTCTCTTGCTTCCAAAACATCAAAATCAAGAATTGACTATTCTCTTGCTGCCTAATATATCCCACCACTTGACAGGTGCCATTGTAATGAGATAACCAATGCTATTCACTTACCTGTCAGAGGTTTTAATGTTTTGGCTGATCTGTGTATAACTGCCATTTGGTAGTCATACTCACCAAGAATCTCAGTAAATCGATACAAATTAGCTGAGGATTGGGCCTTTAATACAGAAAACCACTGAAAATGCTTATAATATATAGTGAGATTCAATAGATGCAAACATTTAAAGAGGACTTTCAAACAAGAGATAAATACAATTACCCACCCATTACTCATACTTCATGTACATTTTGAGTAGCTGGCATTACCTGTCTCCATGAGAAACCAGAAACCAGGCAGCCAAGAAAAATGTTTTATTGTTCAGTGTCTCCCTTTCTCTCTTTTTTATGGACTACTGTATAAATGATTTAAATGTCTTTACAGGCCTTCAAAATCTGGTATATATATATATCTACTCATATATTTTCAGAATGTGTGTGTGTGTGTGTGTGGTGTTACTGTGTGTGTGTGTGTGTTAGTTAGTGTAGATAGCGGGACCGAAAACTAAAGCACTTATGATCCTAATTCTTTTTGGAGGTGGTAGGTATTGTCTCAGAGAGTAAGGGAAAAACAATTAAACAATTAAAATTATGCATAATTATGCATAAATATGCAAAATATGCATTTTTCTAAAAATGGCTAAAAACCACTTTTCTCGGCATTTCAGATGATTCTGAGCATCTTTGATTTTTTCACCTATATATATAAAAAAAAATTCCTGGGACAGAAATGTTTCGGCATTATGCAAAATAAATGCATTTTTGCAGAAATGCACTTATGATCCTAATTTTTTTTGGAGGTGGTAGGTATTGTTCCAGAGAGGACCAGAAAAATAGCAGAAAATTAAAATATAATTATAATTATGCATATTTATGCAAAATATGCATTTTCTAAAAATGGCTAAAAACCACTTTTCTCGGCATTTCAGATGATTCTGAGCATTTGGGGGGAGGGAGTTGGAGTGGGGGGGGGTTAGGGGCAGGGGGAAGGCAGTTAGCTGGCAGGATGAAGAGGAGGGAGATTTAGATGGGTGGATAACCAAACCGCTACATTGTAGCGGGGTTCTTCTAGTATATATATACAAAAATAATTGAATGTATGCATGAGAAAGTGTGTGTGTGTGTCAGGAAGTGTGCTTATCTTTCCAATACCTGTCATGTTGTCCAGAGCATCAGAGCCCCAGTCTCCCCTTATGACAGATGACAGGATGTTGTCAAAGGTGTGGAGGTCTTTGGATGAGACCAGGCGGTCCCTGAACAGCCTTCTGGCCTCATAGACCACAACCTCCAACACGCTGTCTGTCAAATTAGATTGAGCTAGAAAAGACACAGCAGAGAGGACAGACACAAATGTATATGGCGATAATTAATATACAACACTGTAAGCTAAGGCTCCATAACCCCCCACCACACACACACACACACACACACACACACACACACACATAGGTGTAAGTACAGTGATTGATAAATCACAGACACGTTTCAGGCAGGTTGGCACATGACAATATAATCTGTGTGCCCCAAATAAGGCCGACTCCTGGGGTGAGGCTAAATTTACAAACTCCTTTAAAACAGGCGTCTGGGTGGTGTGGCAGTCTAGTCCGTTGCCCATCAACATGGGGATTGTTGGTTTGAATCCCCGGTTTGGTCAGGTGTCCCTACAGACACAATTGGCCGTGTCTGCGGTTGGGAAGCTGGATGTGGGTATGTGTCCTGGTCGCTGCGCTAGTGCCTCCTCTCGTCGGCCGGGGCACCTGTTCAGGGGGGAGGGGGAACTGGGGGGAATAACATGATCCTCCCATGCGCTACATTACCCTGGTGAAAGTCCTCATTGTAAGGTGAAAAGAAGTGGCTGGCGACTCTGCATGTATAGGAGGAGGCATGTGGTAGTCAGCTGCCCTCCCTGGATCGGCAGAGGGGGTGGAGCAGCAACCGGGACGGCTCGGAAGAGCGGGGTAATTGGACGGATACAGTTGGGGAGAAAAAAACGGGGAAAACCAAAAAAAATAAATAACTATGTGCTACTAGCTAAACCAGTTAATATAGTCTTTGCCAAAGAGGACCAGACAGCCTCCTGGTCTCATAGGCCACGGGTTCCAACAACTTGTCCATCTTGGAAGCTTAAGCAAGACTCTGAATGCATTATTATATGCTACCTACAGCTTTTTCATTTTGCTTGCTATAATTGCACCACAAGTGGGCTGTATAGAGAGGAGTACAGTAGGCCCTATAAAGAGCAGTTTTAATCTCATCTGTACACATATGAAATTTGCGTGCCAGCATATTGGCTTGTGCATACAGTTTGCAACACTGGCGCTGCACATCATCATCATCACATAGATCATTCCTGATGATGTGACCCAGATATTTAATTTTGTTCACCACATTTAGTGCTTGGTCTGCCAAGAAGAATGAGGGAAAATTTTGCAACAGTCTGGTACATTGCATTGAGATAGAGGACAAACAGGGACAGACGGTTGCACATGGGGTCGACACTCCAGGGTTCTCCCTGTATGTTAAACTTTTACACGGACTAAATATGAAAAATAAATTATCTTAAAGTTGTTGTCACACCTGATGCTTTATTTGCACCTGCCATTTGAATTATTTCCTCAACCAGGATCCACAATTTCGCTGTTACAAAGTAACAAGGTAACCCCCCTGATGGTTCCAAAAGTTGATAAGGTCAGACATGAAAACCACACCAAGAGAAGTGTAAAACACTCGTGCTGAGTATAAATGTGACCTTATTTACACTGTGACACAAATAACACTCACAGCCGGGCTTACGACCAAGACGGTCATTAAAAAGAGTTTTAGATTAATCATGCAAAAAAAATAAAAATTTACCGTAAGATCTACCTAAGACGACCATGGATGGTCATCATGACCATCTCATAATTTGCATGTGATCGTGTGTGTCATGTCACTATTTACGAAGTGTTTTGGTCACATTTCCTTCGTGAAGTTCATTGCTCTTCTTGCATTAATATATCAATTGGGTATTTATCTTGACAGAATATAGAGTTTAAAAACCGCTGCAGACAAAATGACCGCCCATGTCACGCCGGGAGCAGGAAGAGGACCCAAGTGCAGACAGCGGAGACAAACTGGGCTAGAACAAAACTTTAATCAAATAACGAACTTACAGACAGCAGGTACAGACAGCAGGTAAGGCTAACAACAGGACATGGCATATCCGGTGCCCAAGAGTCCGTGAGTGTGTATGGCTCTGTGATTGTCTCTGTGAGTGTGTGAGACGACCCGACAAGGAGCCCAAGCAACCACGAGGCATATACACGTAGGGGGGCCAATCCAGGAGATTGGGCGCAGGTGCGCAAGACAGGGCAGGAACCATACAGCCAATCAGAGAAGGGAACAAGTGAGTGAAGCCGGGCAATCAGGATCACTCAGGCAAATGGGCCCGGTTGGACCGAAACATGAAACAAGGGATGGGGACGAGCGAGCCCTGACGACCCAGATCACACACCCATGACAGGACCCCCCCCTCCCCCCGCCGCCAAGGGACGGTTTCCAGGCGTCTCAAACAAGCGGACCATGAGCACCAAGCAGGACGGACAGCGGGTGTCTGGAGGAGGATGAATGGGGCCTAGGATCTCAGGCGGATGATGGCTGGACCAATGAATGGAACCGATCTGGAGGGCAACGAGGATGCAGTACCAAGGGAAAGAGCAGCTCCGGCAGATGGGTAGATGGATGACATGGAGGCCGGCAATGTTGACAGGACCGCCGCTCTGGAGGCCGGCAACACTGACAGGACTGCAGCTCTGGAGGCCAGCAACGCAGACAGGGCCGAGGTGGCGTGACGGCCACTTGGGGAACAGACTTCAGAGGCGGCATGATGGCCACTCAAGGAACAGACCTCAGAGGCGGCGGCGCAACCGCTTGGGGACCAGACTTCAGAGGTGGCGGCGCGACCGGTCGGGGACCAGGAATTGGAGGCGGCAGGATGGCCGCCCGGGGGACAGGCTTCGGAGGCGGAGGGACGGCCACTCGGGGTACAGGCTTCAAAGGCGGCGGGACGGCCACTCGGGGGACAGGCTTCGGAGGCAGCGGGACGGCCACTCAGGGGACAGGTTTTAGAGGTGGCGGGACGGCTGCTCGGGCGGCAGGCTTCGGAGGCAGTCCAGCAGCCACTCAGGGGGCAGGCTTCAGAGGCGGCCCGGCAGCTGCTCGGGGAGCAGGCTTCGGAGGCAGCCCGGCAGCTGCTCGGGGAGCAGGCCTTGGACACAGCCAGACAGCTCAGGGAGCAGGCCTCGGACGTGACCAGACTGCTCGGGGGACGGAATGGTCATCTGCAGAGGCGGCCGACAGCTCGGGAACAGACTGAACGTCGGCAAAAGCAGCCGATGGCTCGAGAACAGACCGCAAGTCGGCAGGGGCGGCTGACGGCTCGGGAACAGACCACACATTGGCAAAGATGACCTACGGCACAGGAACAGACCGCACGTCAGTAGGGGCAGTCAACAGCTCAGGAATGGACCGCACGTTGGCAAAGACGGCCGATGGCACAGGAACAGACCGCACATCGGCAGGGGCAGCCGACAGCTCGGGAACAGACTGCACGTTGGCAAAGACGGCCGACAGCACAGGAACAGACCGCATGACAGCAGGGGCGGCAGACAGCTCAGGAACAGACCGAACATTCTGGACCTTGGAGGCACTGGGCAGCTGAGGCTCTGGGAAGCTGGGCAGCTGAGGCTCTGGGACGCTGGGCAGCTGAGGCTGTGGGACGCTGGGCAGCTGAGGCTTGGGGGCACTGGGCAGCTGAGACTGACAGGTTGGCTGAAGTGACCAGTGGAACAGGAAGAGATGGAAGGCATCAGCCAGTGTGACCAGCACCTGGTAGATGGACAGGACCTCAGCTGGCTGCCAGGGGACATGGGGGTGGTGGAGACTACGGGGACCTCCCCTGGACAAGCGGGTTCCTCAGAATGGGTTTAGGGCTGGAGCCCGCTTGGCACCACTCATCGACCAGTGGTTTACGGGCCGGTAGACAGGCTTGGCAGCTAGCGGGGCCAGAGCCAGCAGACTGGGAAACAGGCTGCTGGCTACCCCAAACCAGAGGCCATTCACACCAGACACTGGCCTCGGCCTACGTTGTACACTGAACCAACCACTGGGTCCACACTTGGTCGGATCGTTCTGTCACGCTTGGAGCAGGAATAGGACCCAAGTGCAGACAGCACAGACAAACTGGGCTAGAACAAAACTTTAATCAAATAACAAACTTACAGACAACAGGAACAGACAGCTGGTAAGGCTAACAACAGGACGTGGCGCATCCAGCGATCAAGAGTCCTTGAGTGTGTATGGCTCTGTGAGTGTGTGAGATGACCCGACAAGGAGCCCGAGCAACCAGCCAGGAACCATACAGCCAATCGGAGAAGGGAACAGGTGAGTGAAGCAGGGCAATCAGGTTCACTCTGGCAAACGGGCGCAGGTGGACCGAAACACCAATCGGGGGATGGGGAGGGGCAAGCCCCGACGGCCCAGATCACACATCCATGAAAGCCTATGGTCGTTCTAGTAGTTTTTAAGTTCCCGTCGTTGTTTGGGACTGTTTTAATATTTATTTTCAGTTCTTTTTTTTTTTACATTTCACGTTTTATAGGCCTTGTTTTGTTTGTTAGATTAGCAATATGTGTTTTCCGTTTTTTTTTTCAGGTAATATTTTCCCTTTTTCAATTTTGCTATTCAAGTTCAACCATGTCTCTCTGAAGTTTAAATTGTTTAAAAATAGTACTATAGTACTAAAACGTTAATTGTGGTGTCAGTTAGTTTCATAACAGGAAAAGAGGAAGACCAAAGAGGAGGTTTATGGATGTGGTGAGGGAAGACATGCAGATGGCTGGTGTGACAGAGGAAGATGCAGAAGACAGGAAGAAATGGAAATGGATGATCTGTTGTGGCGACCCCTAACGGAAACAGCCGAAAGTAGTAGTAGTAGTAGTAGTAGTAGTAGTAGTAGTAGTAGTTAGTTTCATAACAGACATACTAACATATGCAATGCATTAATATCTCAATTGAGTATTTATCTTGACAGAATGTGGAGTTTAAAAACCGTGGGTGGTCACATGGTCGTTTTAGGTAGGAGTGAAATCCCAGTCGTTCAACAAGGCCAACTTCATAAATCTGATTGATGTCTTTGTTCATGCAGTCGACTCCCTACACCACAAACTTGCTTTTAACAAGTCATTTCACAAGGTAAAGGTAAAATGCTGAGAAGCTGCTCAGTACAAAGACAAAATAAGCAGTGAAAAAAAATACACAGAACACAGAAGTATGTTGCACAGCATCACACTTGCGCTCATCACACACACATACAAGCAGTAATTGAGAGAAGATGGAGAGGAGTTGTTGTTACATACCAAATGGAAGGTAAGCAGTAAAGATGAAGGAGGGAGGCAGAAGGGAGAGTAAGTAAAAAAAAAAAAAAAAAAAAAACGATGAGCACAGGGAAAAAGAAGTTTGTCCGCTGACGCTTTTAATTAAAATAAATGATTGGACTCACTATCACAGCGGGAACACATTGCAGGGGGAGAGAGAGACTGACAGAGGGAGAGATGAAAGGACAGCAAGGGGAGGGAATGATGAAAGAGGAAGGGACAGACAAGTGACAGAAAGGCAACGAGGGAAGAGGCGAGAGGAGCCAGAGCTGGAGACAGGGACTGTGAGCTACAGGAGTACTGACAGAAAACTAAGCCATCCGGTACCACCCTTTTGATTTTGGCATCGAACCTGACAGTTATTAACATTTTATGTCACTCTGTGACAAAATCATTCTTAATATGGATCTCGTTACTTAAGAGGCCACAAAATATAAAGTTGTTTTCATTTATTTTCTTCACCTTTATCAGTCCTTAAAAATCTAAAAGGTTAAAAAAAATTGTTTTGTGTGCCTTGCCCCCTAATGAACACTCCATTTCTCTCCTGAGGCCCTGGCTTTAAGTGCCCTTGCTTATTGTGTTTATTTATTGCAGTGGGGGAGAAAATTAAATACAGATCGATGTTCCACTTATCGTTGGCTATGACTCTAGAATCAATAAAACAAAGAAAGATGTTGGCTTGGACCAGCCATACTGTTTCTATTTATATGTAAAAGAAATAAGGTAAAGAGGGAGAGTGGCGATCACACTTTTAATCAAAATACCATGCTTTCAATCTCACTCAATGGTAGGATCATGGTGAGTTGGCATAGATTTGTCCTGTGAGGTATGACCTATGATACACTGTCAGAACAATTGTTTAACTTAGTCTGCCAGAGTCCAGGTAGCATAGCGGTCTATACCATTGCCTACCAACACAGGGATCGCCAAGTTTGAATCCCCATGTTACCTCCGGCTTGGTCAGGCATTCCTACAGACACTATTGGCCCTGTTTGCGGGTGGGAAGCCAGATGTGGGTATGTGTCCTGGTCGCTGCACTAGCGCCTGCTCTGATTGGTCGGGGCAGCTGTTCGGGGGGGGGAACTAGGGGGGGAATAGCATGATCCTCCCACGCGCTACATCCCCCCCGGTAAACCTCCTCACTGTCAGGTGAAAAGAAGCGGCTGGTGACTCCACATGTATCGGAGGAGACGTGGTAGTCTGCAGCCCTCCCCGGATCAGCAGAATCAGAATCAGAATCGGAATACTTTATTTATCCCTGAGGGTAAATTGAGAGGGGGTGGAGCAGCGACCGGGACGGCTCAGAAGAGTGGGGTAATTGGCCAGATACATTTGGGAAGAAAAAGTGGGAAACTCCCCCCCAGAAAAAAAACAGCAAAAAAAAAAAACTTAAGTCTGCCAGTGTAGATGATAATGTGTTTGTATGCACGCATACGTATTTGTGTGTTGGTGTAGGTCTGTTTTGGGTTACCTGTAGTGAGGTCATATCGTAGCAGGCTGAGAACCCACTGTGTGAGGATGCATGGAGTGAACAGGTAGTGGTTGTGATCATCCACTGTAAACTTGGCTTTGACCTGAGAGAAAATAGGAATAGAAACATGAGAACACACATGTACAAAGCATGGAATGATTGCAGGAGGGAATATGAGACTAAGCAGCGGGACAAATTTACATCTTTTTTTTTTAAACTTGAGTTTTATTGTTTTTCATTTAGCAACCGCAGAACAAACAAAAGTTGGGCCAGAGAGATACACATCGATACAACTCAAGATGTCTCAGAGTTCCAAAGAAGGTTGAATCAGTTCATCTGGATACGTTTATTGACAGATACGTTTCATCACTCTTCCAAGTAATCTCAACTGTCTCAACTGACTGCAGGTATTCCCATCCCTTATAAGCAACACAGTGCAATACAGTTGTGTAACGACCGAAACCAATGACCAGTTTCATATGAAAATATGGGTGTGACCATTAAATAGAATTTTGATGGCCATGTGTACTATTCACAGAGGATTTGGGAATGTTTGCAATCACAGCATTTTAAGATGGTGACAGATGTACTCTTAGCCCCCCCCCCCCCCCCAGTTCAGGGATGGTTGTTGTTCACGGATGGTCATTCCCTCTTAACAAAGATGGCCTCTTTGACTCCCAATTCAAGCCAACGTTCCTCCTTATCAAGGATGTGCACTTCCTCATCCTTGAAAGAGTGGCCACTGGCCTGTAGTTGGGTGTAGACTGAGATGACAGTGTGCATCTCTTGCCCATGTACTGATCTGTCTATTGTCTCTGACATACTGCTGATTGCTGCTTGTCTGTGAGTTTGTGTATGGTCTGGGAAGATTGTGGAACAGAATTGCCCTTCTGGGATAAATACATTTGTCTGAATCTGAGTCCGAGTCCTGGCCTGACGTGTTAGCTCTCCTGTGTTGTGCCATTCTTTTGGCCAGCATCTGTTTAGTTTCCCCAATGTATAATTCACAGCAATCCTCTTGGCACTTAACAGCGTACACTACACTGCTCTGTTTGTGCCAGGGGACCCGATCCTTGGGGTGGACCAACTTCTGGCATAGCTTGTTTTGGGGTTTGAAAGCAACAGAGATGCGATGTTTGGAAAATACGCATCTCAGCTTTTCCAACACTCTCGCCACATTCAGAATCACCACTGGTTTACACGTAGGCAGCTGTTTTCCTTCTCCTCTCTTCGATTGGCTGGTGCACTGTTTGGGCATCTTCCTGGCTTTGACAAACGCCAGTGAGGATAACCACACTTAACCAGGGCCTGTTTAATCTGGGATTTCTCCTCTTCCCCGGCCACTGCGTCGGTGGAGATGTTGTCAGCTCATTGGTACAGCGTCCTGATGACTCCTAGTTTGTGCCCAAGTAGTTGATGAGAGTCAAACCTTAAGTACTGATCAGTATGTGTTGATTAGCGGTAAACATCAACAATCAAATTTCAGTCTTAGAAGGCTAACCTGTCATTTTTCACATCCTCCTAGGTGAACTTGACATGGTTGTCCACAGAGTTTATGTGGTTGGTGAAATGTGATACATCCTGATTATTGAGCATGCATCAAGAAATGTCTCAGAGTTGGGACTGATCTGATCCAATATCGGTATCGAGCGTCGATATTGACATAATTCATTCATCAGATATCGGACTGACATTACCGATCT
Source organism: Lampris incognitus (assembly GCF_029633865.1). Taxonomy (NCBI): domain Eukaryota; kingdom Metazoa; phylum Chordata; class Actinopteri; order Lampriformes; family Lampridae; genus Lampris; species Lampris incognitus. The sequence continues at coordinate 50,773,584 of NC_079217.1, read as the reverse complement.
AGATTCCATAGTCTGATGTCTTTATGATTTATAAATATGTAACAATGCAATTATAAGCCCATAGTCAAAATGGTATATGTAAATTCAGGTAGTATGGAGTGTTTTGAGTGTGGGGACGTGGAACACAAGAGTTTCGCTTGCCTGCACAGAGAGCACGAAGCAGCGAAAGTGGAAGCTGCCAACCAGGCAGAAGTAGCGGGGGAGTAAGGAGGCCGATGGCTGCAGGGAAATAAGATAAAGCCCAGAAAATGTAAACCTGGAGTCTCCTAAACTCCATTGTAATTCGAAGAAAGACAAAGCCAGGAGAAGGACGATGACGATGAAATGGAGAATGATTCCGACTCAGATGGCACGGTAACAAATTCCCAGCAACCACCCAGTAAACTGTACACTTTGGAGGAAATCAATGTTTGTTTGTTTTTTTGACTGAAACTATTTCCAAGTCTGTCAAAGTAATTGATTATTTTCTGGACACAATTAAATTTCCCAAACTGTCGCAGCAATACAAAAACTTTTAGAGTGTGATTTATTAAATGAAAAAAAGTGTTATTGTTTAAGAAAGCATGTCACCACCTTGAGAAAAAAAATCACTTGTTAACAAAAAAGGGAAAGACACTAAAGGACAAAAAACTAGCAAATAATTGTAATGAATCACAAGGTGTTATTGTTTTCTTTCTATCCATCCCATTCATTTTTCTGATTTTCATCTTTCTTTTCCTTCTGCAGACCAAGTTTTGGGTCTTTAAACATTAAGGGAGGGAGAGATAGGCAGATGAGAGTGGTACTTTTCAGTTTTTGCACTCAATCAAGTGTCCCCCGTCAGCTTACTTGATCAGGAAGTCCAGTCCCCTCTTTCTCATCTCTTTTGCTGCATCCAGCCCATTATTAAAGAGCCGGGATACTTCGGCCCATTGGATTCTGATCCTTGTTAAGGGCATCCGAAACATAATGCCCATCTCCTTCAGAACCTTCTTGATTTCTGTGTAGGCTTTATGCTTCTGGGCCACCTCAGCAGCATAGTCATGGTCAAAGAACAGAGGTTTGCTGTCCAGTTTAACCCGTTCCTGCCAGGCCTTCTTTAATACCATCTCTTTAGTGTCAAGCTGGAGGTAGTTAACAACTATGAATCATGGTGTCTCCTGGGGTTTGTGCCTCCTCGCTGCCGCTCTGTGTGCCCATACAATTAGCAAGTTGGTCCCCTCTGGCAGTGCTAGCTCCCTCTGGAGTAAATCCTCAGCAAATCGGGGGACCGAGTCCCCTTCTGCACCCTCCAGGACCCCAAAATTTCTACACGTTCTTTCTTCTTGATCTACTTTCCAGGTCGGTTAATTTTTCTTGTAGAACTCAAGAGTAACTGCTGCATTTCAGTGGTGAGCTCTCTGTTCACACATGTATATCTGCATCGAATATCCAGCCTGGTGGGTATAGTATCCTCATGCTAGGGAACAACAATGTTGAATAGAGTGGATTCAAACCTGGGTCTCCGATGACTTGTTCTCCAGCAAGGCTATGCTAATCCAAACACTGACTCATATGAGCTCCCACACTTTTCATCCTACTCATCTAACTATGTCGTACCTGTTCGTAGACCTGCACTAGAGACCCAGCCAGCTGCTGTGTCCTCCCTGTGCTGGCCCAAGCCGCCTGGCTGCCAAGGCTATGCTGGAGAACTGGCAGCAGGTAGGCTGAGTAGATGGTCTGCAGCTGCTCCCTGTCTGGATAACTACAGAGAGACAAAGAAGAGGACAGGGAAGGAGTGGGAATGGGACAGACAAAAAGGGATGCAGAAAGACAATGTATTACAGGTAGAAAGTGAGGATTTCAAATAAGATGAGACAACAGAGTAGGTGTAAGAGAGAGGGGGAGGCAGGGCAAGTGTTTGTACAGATATGTCCACATGCACAATGTTTTGTAATTTGACAATGATACCATTCTTACTCTATGGTGCAGATGCGCACAATGGAAGAAAAGCGAGAGGTGAGTGTGTGTCTCCCCACAGCACCACCTGCTGACATCGAGGCCACTACTTGGATGTTCTCGAGGCCCACCCACTCTAGGTTCTCATCATAGAAACCTTGATATGTCAAAACCTGAGAGAGGAAGATGCAAATTGAGCTGTATAGTTATGCGGTGAAATATATAAAAATGTTACAGATTTGCTGCATTAAGAAATATCTTTTATAATAAGAATGAATGAAACGACTTCCTGTAACACGAGAGGATTGCTAGCCTTGTGCCGCTAATTGCATTGGGAACCAACACCCCAGGCTACAGTTTTACCCAACTTTCAGGTTATTGTTTTCTCTCTGAGTCCCACCTTCTCTCACCAGAACCCCCCCTCCCACAAGAACAGAATGCTTCCTGCTCATCACAAAATGACCAAGAGTCAAACAAATATGGTGACTGGTGGCGAGATTCATTCACAGTAAAGACGGCAATGTTTGTTAACTATTATGTTGGGTACAATACCGCCTCGCAAGACATATTAGAGTATCATGCTTGCTTCCTCTGCTGTTTGAGTAGTATCCAGCTGAAAAAGTGCTCAAGACTCAAGATTTTGCACCTCCTGCTGACACCCAACCAGTCTTT